>NW_019102713.1:0-2204 GCF_001856785.1 Myzus persicae | reverse complement strand
CATGGCAGAAACCTACGGGTGCCCCATTCGAAATTCTGCCAAAAACAAACACACACGTGTTCCCCCCTACCGTTCCAAAAATTATACAATACAAACTACAATACAAATCCTACTACAGCTAATGGCCTCAGTTGCCGAAGCTTAAGTTCAATAAAAAAAAAAAAAAAAATATTATGATATTATTATTCAATACTAAACGTATTGATAAAAAAAACAAAAAATGAAATAACACGATTCACTCATGTATAACGATACTATAAAAATAGCAACAATAATATTAATAAAATTACGAAAATTCGTTAATATACGAAACATTTTTCACACTACGATAACGGATGGTAAGTAGATAAAATTCAACGGAAATCAAACAGTGATTTTAATAATATACGATATTATGTTACTTTTAAAAAATACATACATTATATCATATAATGGTGGAATATGATATGCAATTGCTAATACTATTAACAGGAGTTATATTATTATAAAATGAAAGTCCTTTAAACTATGAGCACATTGCCAAATTATTATTAACCATAGGCAATACTTAATAATAATTTAAAAGAATTATGGATTTTTGATTCTGAGAGAAACGATGAATGTATTGATTTAACATTGGGTGTTTTTTTTCTATTTGTATACAAGCTTTATAGTAGATAAAATGCATAGATTTTTAACTTTAATATCTATTCTGGTAGGAAAGTAAATCTGGCTGGTACTCTAAGAGGTTAAAATTAAAAATTTCCAGAACATTTATTGAAATTATTAGGAAAACCAAAAGAAAATTGGTTTTGGTTTTTTGTTCTGATTGAAATACAAAACTGTAGATATACTTTAACTCTTTATTAAATGTTTATAAGCATTATATAAAATATATGATATCATTTTCAAAATACTTAGATTCTTTTTGAGCTATTTATAAATACTTGGGATTTTTTTAGGTTTTTTCTATAAATATCGATTAAAAAATTGCTCTTGACCTAAGAGTTTGAAAATGTAATACTAGGTTCCTCATGAGTTTTATTTATAATATTCACCTATTTAAAAATATAAAAATACATGGGCACGATTGATTTATTTTGATTAGAATAATAGAATTTAAAATTTAAAAATATTATGCCTAGTATAGTAGTTTATTTAATTAGTAATCTAATTCAGTATTCACCAATTGCAATACCTAAAATCATTTTAATTAAACTTCATTTTTAAGCTAAAAATTACACTTACAAGTTGACATGTACCTAAGTACACGTTTTTCAATATTACATTCCAACTATGTTGTTTTTATATAACAAAAGGTAGTATTCAATAATATATTTAGTGTTTGGCTATTATTCTAAAGTCCTCCAACTTTAATTAAAGCATTCAATTTTTCCGAGATATTTTTATTTTTACAAAAGTCAGTTGATGTTATTTAATTCAGAAAATTGTATGCGTTCAATAACTAAAAGAAAAAACTCATCAAATCTTATTATTTTTCTGAGATTAGTTTTCAGTATATTATGCACACTATAATTAGAACACTCGATTAGTTGAATTGTGAGGAAAAAAAATTAAAATCAAATTAAGTTGTCTAGTATGAATATTTGTACATCGATGTGTTTCGATCACTGTTCGTTTATTTAGGTATAAAAAATCAATAACATATTCATTCAAAAGATATTTATAATTTATGTAACCCTTTAAGGTATTGATGTTAAAACTTTAAGAGCACTCTTAGGAAGTTATTAGACCTATTTAATTTTTTAGTAATTTATAATAAATTATCCTTCTTGTTATATTAACTTTCTTCAAAATAAAAAAATATTTAAAAAAGCTTCTGACAAAATACAAGTAACGCTATAGCTGTTATAATGGCTTAATTTAATCGACGTACAGTGTCAACCTTTAAAATGTAGAAAAAAAGTATGACGGTATGCTTCCTTACAAATTTTGTTCAGTTTTTTGATTTCTCTATACCTCACCAAGTTTTTAATATCAATAATACATTACACAAAATATGGACTCCCCGTCTCGTTTTCTATAGGTAACCGGTAGACAGGAGCTATCTCTGTGAAATATTATCCTCTAGGTGCTGAATACTTTAGTGTGAATGCATGACAATTACTCAAAAGTTTAATAACTGCGTCCATCGTATATCCTACTGCAAGTTGGTCCAACCTTATGTAGTTGGGGGAAAATTCGCACTTTTATAAAAACATTTG
>NW_019102712.1:0-2204 GCF_001856785.1 Myzus persicae | reverse complement strand
CACGCACACCGTCATCGCTGGCTGAGAAACTACAACGATTAATGGATGGACGAGTATACACTACATTGTACTCGTTGAAAAGACACGAAGTTGCAACATCGGTGAGAGAATTTGTTTTTGTACCATACCGTAATAATATTATATCCTTCTACTGCAGGATAATATTTTAAGACCGAATTATTCTTAATAATGCGTAACACATTACAATATGATCGTATTTATCTTTAGTTTTATTGTATTATACCATAATATTATTATTATAAGTTCTCTACACGCGCACCCGAATTTCAAAATTTCGGTCCACCTACACATATAGATAGGCTCGCATTGTCTTGTTATAATCTCCGGCGTACATTATTGTATTGTTTCTTTTCTAAATCAGCTTAAACGGATATCGTATTATGTTTATATCCTTGGTAATCTTTTATGCCCATTGCTAAGAATACTATTGACCCGTGAACGCAGTCTGGTAATTTTAAATTTTAAACTGTCTTTGTTTTTTTTTTTAATCTTTACAATAACTTGTCGTTTGATGTTGTCGAACCAAACGACATTTAAACGTGTATTTAAATTACAAAATAATACCACCAAACCTTTTAAGATGGTTGAAATATTGGATAAGTCTTAAACATAATGCTTTTGTTTAAACCTATGTATATATGTATATATGTTTATATAATGACGACCTTGTAATTCCGTTATGGGTTATTGCCGTACCCTTAATATCGTTAAGCTATACCCAAAGTAAAAACATGTTATAATATAATATGTACATTTCGATAGGTAGTTTATACTTTATTCATAATAATAGTATGTAATACCTAATAGAAACCCATAGATACTTTGTTTTTTGAGTGCCCATTCTGTTACTAACGATAAGTCGATAAACACTATATATTATATATGGGCGTAAAATAAATTATGTTTACATTTACAGTACAACACTCGTGATTAATTACTAATTTTGTAAATAATAAAATAAACCCAAGCATAGTATTACGATTCATGAATCATGGAAAGACAATATTATAGTAATATAATACATGATATTTGAATACCTAATTAAACATTAAGAATGTCAATTAGTATTAATTAGCAATTACCACAGATGAATAACTGCTGTTAGGTACCTACATATAATATACTTAACATATTTTGTGTGTTAATAAGACACATTTTTAAGAGAAGAATGAATATGTAGGTACACTCATTGCGTACACAGCTGCTATCTATAAATATTATACGTAGATAAACCATGTGGTTAGAGTAGGCAATAGGCATACCTACACTCAATGCTTAACGTAATAAATAATATAACATTGGACTACTTGGACTCAAAGCAACTATTGGAATCTTTTTGCCATTAAGTATATACCTACATATTGCAATGCACTAAATGCACCACAACAGACATTTTGTTCGTAATTTATTTATTACCGCGTTACACGCTAATACATTAAATTTAATCCGAAAGCCGGTAAAAAATCTTCTCATAATAATTTAATATTGAATTATAGCAAAACAAAATATTCCTACTTAAATTTTAATTTTATTGGTAGGTATACCAATATTATAGCACACAGGACGTATACAATGTGTCACATAAAGACTTATTAGGTACCTAGCTTGAAAACCATATTATTCAAACCTCTTATTTTTGTAATTAATATCAATAGTTATCACTCATTACCTACCTATATATTATTATACAAGTTATGCAACTGATTACTCAGTGGCGTATTTACGATTTTTTTTTTGTGGGAGGTGATTTATTATAAGGAATTATGTTATAAGCCTTATAAAATTCTAAAAATAAACTATCGATCACTGCTATTTTAAATATCTACGCCACTTTGTAAAAACAATTATAGTACCTATGTTGAAACAATTAATTATAGTTCAATTTAAAAGAAAAATGCGTCGTGATTAAAATCACTTACATACATATACCTATGTATAATGTATATCAAAGCGATTGAAAACAATGTCAAAAATAAAATGAAACTTTTGATGATAGATGAATTTTTTTTATATATGTAATCGTAATTTTTTATTTTTTTCACATATTTTATTTACATTGCAACATCAAATATTCTGAAAAAAAAATTTTCACCATCAATATTTTGTTAATTTTTTTCCTTTTTGTATAAATTAAAGAAAATATATTTATAGAAGAAACACAATAAATTCTATACACCCTATGG
>NW_019102711.1:0-2208 GCF_001856785.1 Myzus persicae | reverse complement strand
TTCTTGGACAATATTGGGTTGTAGTCCATTGGTGTTACAAACATTTTTAAAAATTATTTCATTTTCGCCATCAAAAGTCAATATTTTGTTTTTTATATCTATAAATCTATTTGGATCAAAAAATGACAATGCTTGAAAAATATTCTGATTTTTAAAAAATCGATCCTCAATAGCCATTGATAATTTGTCAATTGTTATACGAAAAACTTGTACTCTGTACAGCTTTATAGGGTCATTAATAACTACTTCATCATCGAACAGTTCTCCTGACATTTTTTTTATCTTGCGTTTTCGTTGTTCAGGTAATTTGGTTTCGATAAAAACATTTGGAAGTATTTTAGTTCTCTGTTCCATAAATTGACTAAATTTTTTGGCTTGTTCATAAATTATGTCGAAGTCATTTGAAATAATTTTGATTTCTTTTTGAAAAGTTACAATGTGATTCCAAGCAGCTAAATAATCTAAACATTTGGTTTGTAAATACTTAGAAACAAAAGTAGCCTTACTAAACATATGAAGGTATAAAAAAGAAGTAAGCATAGTATCCAATTGTGTCCATTTATCCAACATATTTCTAGCTTCAGCTGCCGTTTCTCCATCAGCAATATTGACATTACCTATTGAGTGTAGTACTTCTAGTAAACAAATTCCCTCTTATCATTTTCTTCATATACAGAATGAAATATTGCTTTAAAAGCTCCATCTTTACTGTTCCATTTTGTTTCCCCTATTTTTTTCAATTTTATAAGTTTTTCATGTCCAATTTTTTTTTTATTAGATAGTTTTACACAAATTTGACCTTTTATAGGAACGTGAAATAAAGACTGCAGTTTTTTGACAATTGTTAGCTTATGTTGGTAACGCTGATGTCCAGTCATGTCTTAGTCGTTACCACCGATGATGACCTAACCACCGAAGCAGTTGATGCTGGACTCGCTCAACATACTTGTGTCTTTGTCGCCATGTCAGTATTTGATAAAGTCAGATTTATGCAGCAGGGCGACCCAGCAACCAGAGAGCTGATACAACAGCCCGAGCAAATAGGACCAAAAACAAAACGGGTATCAGGTGATATAGAACATTATAAAGTAATTAATGGCCTGTTACATCGTAGGTATGAGGGACGACTACTATTAGTGGTTCTTAAAACAATGCGCAAGGGAATCGTCATAGCTGCACATGACTATGGAGGGCATTTTGCATTAGACAGGACGGTGGCAAAAATAAGTAAAGATTTCTGGTTCTCACGACTGCGCCGCTACGTACGACAACACATAAATATGTGTTTGGAATGCCTAACACACAGGGCCTGCTACACCCAATCAATACCACCTGGAAAAAGACCGTTTCAAGTCATCAATGTGGATCATCTCGGACCCTTTGAGACTCCCTAGCAGCAAAATCGGTATCTGTCTGTTATAGTTGACAATCTAACAAAGTACGTACACTTATACCCTTGTAAAACCACTGATGCAAAGTCACTGGTGCGCATCATGACAAAATTCATTGAAACGAGAGGTATACCAGACTGGATAATTTCAGATCGTGGATCTTGTTTTAAATCTCGGTCATTTGAACAGTTCTGTACTACTCATAACATAGAACATATAGTCAATTCCACAAGGCACCCACAGGCAAACGGGCAGGTGGAACGAGCAAATCGAACAATAGTGACGCTGTTAAGTATGCCATTAGGCGATCAACGATGTTGAGACTCCAAAGTCAATGAGGTTGAACGCATGCTAAACTCAGCAGAGAATAAAACCACAAAGAAGACACCATTTTCAGCCCTACATGGTTATCAACCACGTTTTCACCAGGGAGTGCTGGGCTCACTATCCCAAAACAATAATGAGTGGAAGGAGCCAACGGAAGTGCAAAATGAAGTCAGTAGTAATATACTTGAAGGACAACGCGCAATGTTCAATGCTTATAACCGTAAACATATACCCGGTGTTAATCTTGACCTGGGCGAAATAGTAGTAATGCAGAGAGCACCAGCATTAGGCCAACCCTCTAAACTACAGTCTAAGTACAGGGATAATCCACTACAAGTAATACAAAAGCTGAACGGAGATACCTATAGAGTAGTCGAAGTTGCACCAGAGGGACAATCCACCTATGCTACCACAGCACACATTTCTCAACTTAAGTCATGGAAGGTGCTTGACCAGGAAGATGATGTGGACAGCTTTGAGGGGACTCCCA
>NW_019102710.1:0-2206 GCF_001856785.1 Myzus persicae | reverse complement strand
ACTGCTATCGTCGTCGTTTAATACCTACTCGTGTGCTGTTGTTGTTGGGCACGGTGCATTTTATTAGTTTCGCACACTATACTGTCGTGTGTATCAGCGAACAACGTACTATGTCGAACGTAAAATTTAACTGTTATTGTTTATCGAATTAAAAACTGAGACCATTGAGAACTTGACGACGAAAATATTACAAGAATTCGAAGCACGCGGGCGACCTGCGATCGTGCATGTCGTCTTGTAAGACCGGAAAACCGCAGCTTTACCTATAAATAACACCAAAGGTGAGGGGCATAACTAGTTGAAAAGTTTAATTTTTTTAAAACTTTTTAACTTTACTAGCTTAATTGATTGTTGAAATAACATTTTTCATTCGATTTAAAAATAATCTATCAAGATTCATTTTTTTAAAAAAATTTTTGATATTAAACATTTTTTACATTGCTTATTGTACACTATAAAAATAAAAAAAATATTTTAACAGTATAATAATAATAAAAATATTGTGATTTCTGAAATGTTTATTGATAAGACCAATGTTATGTATGTATAGATAGACACAAAGTACTCCGTATGTAATCCACGTACTAATAAAAAAGTAGATTGGGTTTTTTTAAATTGTACTAGATAAATATTTTTCCATATTAACTTAGAAATTGGTAAATCAAATTTGTTATTTTTAACAATTCATTTCAAACTTAACAACCCTTCACTTAACTTTGGATTATTCATTTTTATTAACTTGCTCACTTCTGCCCAACACATCATCATTAATATGGTACCGACATACTGCGGGGTTGATGCTTAACAGTTATTATTACACGGATGAGAGCTTCTAAACAAAACATGGTTGTACAAGACGTGTGCTCGTATAGTCAAGTGCCGCTAAATATTTTTGTTAGTTGAATGAAGTTTGAAACAGCTTTATTTTTCACATCGTGGGAAATCTCAAACCATCAACACATATTTTTAATGAATAACCATTAGCTATACACGTTTCTGTGAATATTATAATGCAACGCAGGTGACAATACTGCAATAATGATAAAAAAATACACTCATTTTCACCCCGTTTTATGGCTTTTGACGTAAAACCTAAAAATATTTTAGTTTCATTCGTTAAATTTCCAATATTTTCATACGTATTCTTACTGAATACAATGCTATTATTTGATACATATAAAAGCATTACAAAAACTTATTAATTTATCCAGTGTGCCGTCCTGCTGTCGTCCTACCGAAATATCGTTATAGGAAATATAAAATCATCGGATACGTACCTACAGACATCCAAAAGCAGTGGTACCTAAACATAGGGTTCGGTCAGCCACAATTTTTTTGAAAAGGTGGACAAGTGGCTGAACTTCTGTGATTTGTAACTCATACTAGTATTTGCATGATTACCTGCTCAATGAAAATAAAAGATAAATATTGATAGTTATTTATATAATTATATACTGTTGCGGCTGTGGGTTCTGTCTGATGAATTCTAATTTCAGTTTATTAGCCAAGCATTAGATGCATAGATGTTATGAACTAAATTGTATTTTATTTAACTCAAAGATTACAGTATTTTATTTTAATTAATAAAACGTTTGTGTTAAAAATTACATTATTTAAGTGACCACCTTCATTTTGTATACTGTCAGCTACACGCGTTTATGCATAGATTGTACTGCAATATAAGCCGTAATGTTTTTTTTTTGTCAATATGTGACGTGTACGGTGTACTGTATGATTGCTGATAAATTAATATAAATACATCATGAACTTTAACTTAAAACAAAAAATTAGTTTATCTTATCTAACCGAACGCAGTACTCTTTAAATCGCCAGAACCCAATACTACCGCACCTTATTGTAGTTTGGACCTTAGACAATATTATGTACAATGTATTTATGATTAGTGATTACTATACATAGGTAATCAAATCAAACTACGTGAACGCCTTTTGGAAGTTAAACAATTTAAACTTTCAAAAATTGTTTCTCTTACAAAGTGAAAATATAAATTTGTGGCTGCACGAGAGTCTTGGGGCCGTTGAATTTTCATTGAGTTCACTTTTAAAAGTTCAGTGCCACTTCTTTGGTCCGAGAGAAAAACACCATACGAATAGGAAACGGTCCCAACGACTGCATAATATCCTCATCGCCATCCACCCACAATCACCCCCTCATTAATTGCGATTTGAGGCGCAACTCTCGGTAC
>NW_019102709.1:0-2157 GCF_001856785.1 Myzus persicae | reverse complement strand
AATACAACCGTAGCCGCCGTGTACGGACGATAGCGATGACGTCGATGATAATAATAGTAATAATAATAAATAATAATAGTAAAAAATAACAATAACAACAAAAACAACAACAACAAACAAACAAACAACAACAAACAACAACAACAACAACGACAACGACAACGGCGGCTCCGGCGGTATTATAGTGTATAATAATATTATCGTGTATGGTGTACAATACGTATAGGTCGGGTGTATAAATGATATCATAATATTATACGTGTTATTACGATTCCCATCAGCTGTGTGGCCCCTCAGATGTCCTGTGGACCAGAGCCTTGTGCTGTACGATTTTCGCTTCGCTCGCCCGTCGGAACGCCAACCGTTTGTTGTGCGCCGTCGGGCCGACCTGCTGTTGCACATTGGCCGCCGGCAACGGTTTCGTGCCGCAAGCGCTTTCCGGCGACGCATCCGTTATGGTGATACTCACGTTGGCCGCCGCCTGTTGCTGCTGCTGAAGTAGCTGGTGTTGCTGTTGCTTCCGGTCTGCGCACCCAGCCCCAACGTCGCCGCCCTCGTCCAGCGACAATGGCAGCACCGCGTTCGGTTTTGCCTCGGGCGACGGTTCGCTGATCGTGATGTGCACCGGGCCGCCACCTCCTTCGACCCTGCAAGGTTCAAAACACCAATATAGGTTGGTCAGTGATAAGTCCACGATGGCGGACAGTATATACAACCTAACCGGCGGACTCAGGGGCGAACGCATCGCCTATCCCTCCCGATAGCTGGATTTCGGGCCAACAATGTTTAATTATATACATCGCTGGTCGACCAAAAGGCGGAGTGGTCAAACGCAGACGTGTGGAAAAAAGAAATTTGCTAGGTCAAGTTACCTAACCTAACCGAGGTCCTTGAGAGCCCCCCAGATTGCGTGGACACCCTCTCACTGTCAATGACTTGCACCGCCACTACCTCAACATTGTACCTAAGTGTTTTTTGTTACCTTAAAAATAGTGTAAATCGATATCATGCGCCTTGTTGATGAGCACCGGACGCCGGTAATATCTTATAATGTTTAAAAACCGTATGATATAGGAGACTCTCGAACCCCTCCAAAAATGTAATCCCAAGTCTGCCCCTGAGCGCCGATTTTGAGTACTAAAATTTGGACTGGAGGTCGATGAGCGATATTGCGTCTAGTATAGTCCGTCGTTAGTTACTCGTTTGAATTGTACATTATCCACGGGCAAACATGTCGCATACGTTCAATTAAGGAACCCATTGGTATACAATGGCCGTAATATTATAATGAGATACCTACAGGAAAAATGAAACCGCAATAACGGTGTAGTAAAATCGCCTATTTTTAACAGCGGGTGATCATCGTTTTATTATTAAAATGCGCTCCCTGATATCCATTTGCTTATTATTTATTACACCTACTATACACATTTTATTGTATAGTATTTTATATTCATATTGTATGAATAATTGTGTAAATAATAAAACAACTATTTAAATACGTTTCAAAATATCATAGTATACCTACTGAAAAATCTTTCAGAAAATTGACCCGATGGTTATAGCTGTTATATTGTTATAAGCAGCGGGATGTAAACATTTAAAAGTTTCATCAAACGAGTATATATCTATGTCCGTTTTTAAGGAGGTGCCAGTTTATTTCATAAGATACAAAAATCTCTTAAAAACTGAATAACCATAGTTACAATGGAATTCGTAAAGCACGGCAGCCTTGGATGTCGTGTAGTAGAACTTAGAATAAAATCCAAAATTATCTAATCAAGCTTTGATTTGTAAAATTATTTTAATATTTCATTTAATATATTACATTGAATAAAACGTTTCTCAATTTTAGTTAAAAATAAAAACTACCCTTTGATTGCTTTCAATTTAACATAGTCAATATGGATTAAATTAAATGACACATACATTTTATTTAAATAAAATACAACACTGTTTATTATAAATAATTTAACTATTTTAGTTTTTATATTTTAATTTGAGTTGTTTTTAGTAATTTACACCTACTTATTTTCTAAATTGTTAACTTATTAGAACTTGTATTACTAGAGATTTAAACTATCTTTAGTACAATATTTTTTCTCGGCATCAAGTGCAAGGGGGGGGGGGGGCTCCAGAATATTATTCACCTAGAAC
>NW_019102708.1:0-2396 GCF_001856785.1 Myzus persicae | reverse complement strand
CCATTAGATTCTCATAGCAGGCTTATAATGAAATGGAGTAGAGATTTTCTAACCACAATCCAAAGCTATGGGTCACTAATGGCCAATGGGTGGCTTAGGGTGGTCTTTCACTATAGATGAAAAAAAAAAAAAATCAAAAATGTTTTCATCTCACCCCCTTAAACAGTGTACATACATACAAAAATTAACTATATGAAATATTGAATCAATCGAACAAAGTTAACCCGTGCCTATTTGAACTTAAAGTTTGAACTTTTACAATTTTTCAAAATTTTTCAAATTTTTGTACTTATATCATAAACCGTTGATCAAATTGAAATTTATTATAGATACTAAATTAATTAAAACTACATTTACGAAAATATTTGTTCTATCATTTTTTTAATATCTTCAATTTTTGGTGAAATATATTGTACTTTAGTATAAAAACTGTGTTTTTTTACTTTTCCATGAATATATTTAAAACTAAAAATGTTAACATATTACCTATATCTAAAATAAAATGTTGTACGAATATACAAAAATTGTATAATTAGACTTAAACTGATACAATTTTTTTTATTAGTTAATAATATTTAATAACATAATATTATTGTAGTGTCGATTTGTTACTGTCAGGATACATAATTTTATAATTTTTTACAATTTGTAGTAGGTACTGTTTTTGTTCTTCATCTTTAGTTAAAATGCTGTTATATTCTTCAATTAGCTTCACTCCTCTTTCTGCCGTATCATTAACAACATTAATATGGGCTACAGTATTTGCTCCATCATTAAACGCAGTGTTGTTAATCCATTCATCTGGTTCATCATTAAAAAAATGTGTGTCAATACCGAAACGTTCAAAAAATATTTTTGTATTTTTCGTTACGAAATGACTCAAATCTTTAGTAACTAAAGATGAAACTTCATGAGGTTTAACTGATATTTTTTTTACTATTTCATCTGAGCCATCATTTGAAGTTAAAGCTTTAACCATCTTTTTTTTTAAATCGGCAGATACATTTTTATCAAAAAATGAAAAACCTATTGCTTCATCAGACAAATACCATAAATGTCCACAGAATTTTTTTAGAATTATTTTTGAAACATCAGAGTCATAATAGTTATATACATCTTTAATAAAATTAAAATCTTGGTATGGTGCTGTTGCAGCATTTGGAGCCCCAAACCACGCTTTCACGTAAAGACGAATCAAAAATATACAGATTTCCCTTAGCCCGATTTCCTCTTTTATATTTAAATGAAACTGATCTCTAAATAAATATATTTTTAATGAGTATAACGCTTTTGCCATCCACCTAGCGTGATGAATAGCACCAGGTTTTTTTATAGTGATTTCATCAGATGGGCATCCTCCGAGAAAAATTAATATTAATTCTATTAACTCTTTGTAGTCATCTCTGTAATGATTTTTTTGTAGTTGTTGCGTACAAAATTCTATTATATCGTTACTTACGTCCATAACTTTTAATTGTATATCATTGTTTGCGGTACCAATTGTTATTTTTTTTGAGTCTATTTTTTCCCAAGCTTGCTGGAATCGTTTAAACAGCATAATATCTGGACCCGAAAAACTGGTCATCTTCAATTCAAATATTGATCGTAGTACAAGTTCATAAATATGATGACGACATGGCAAATAAAGAAGGCTTTTATTTAGTAACTGTTCCAAAATAATACAAGCACCATTTATTCTGCCTGTATTAGAAGCCGTGGTGTCACAGCACAGTGCATTCACGCGTTTAGATAAGTCCCAATTGTTTAATAATTCGTACACAGCATTTGCCATATTTTGACCAGTACCGGAATCTAATTTTGGAACTCCGATTAATTGTTCCGAGTCTTGCAATGTAACTATAACTGGAAGTCGATCATGTTGAATAAATTTACTTGTAGGCAAAAGTTTACCATCCCAATGAACTACAATGGCTTTAGAATTTGTTTGGAAATCTTCTTTTAATTTAACTGCAATATTTTTTCGTGTTTGAAGTCGACGTTGCCTTATAGATGTTCGGTTAATAATTAGATTACAAGTATCGTGTCCTAATGCTTCAGCACTTGCCATAAGAATGTGAACTGCATCACGATCACTAACTTTGCAACGATCCAAAACCATGACGAGTCTATCATTAATAAAATCAATCTTACCTCGTTTAACCGAGGTCATCGTACTTGTGGAAGGTATTTCAGTATCAGATTCTGAAGTATAGTCAACCTCGTATTCTTCTTCAGAAGAAAATGAAACCAGTTCTATTTTGGTATCTGCAAAAAAAAATTATATAAATTATGTAGTTATTTTAAAAATTTGTTTTACAAGAATATATTTATATTATAAATATATTTTTGTATATTGTGTTGTACGAATATTCATTATGTACTATACCTAATTTTTC
>NW_019102707.1:0-2211 GCF_001856785.1 Myzus persicae | reverse complement strand
GTATTACATTATATTATATCATATACAATATACATTATTATAATTTATAATATTATATATTTTATTCACACGACTGTTCGTGTTTACATTATGAATTTGTGTGAAATATTTTCAATTATCCAATACGTTCAAGTGTGTATACAAAAAAAAAAAAAAAACACTAATCAATGCCGTTGAATATAACTTATAACTTATAATTTTATTTTAATGGTGTTTTTTTATGATAAACCTGATTATATTTCATAAAAGGGGAGGAAATATTATTATTTATTCATATATTTTTTTACCACTTGATTATTATTTTATTTTTCAAAACTTTCACCAAATAGGTTATGTATTTTATAACTTTTTACCTTTTCTTAGTCAAAATAAATCACGTTGTATATCCTTTGCCACTAACTATGATTTTAGATTTTCAAATTTTTAACTTGTATAATTTACAGTTCAAAACAAATACCTATAATTTTATTTATACTAAGAAATACAATTGTGGATCAATTACCAAACCCATAAATTGATATAATTGAATTACACGGCGTTTAAGATAGGCAATTGTGCTACAAATCAATTATTTTTCAGTATTTTTAATATTATTTATCTACCATTTATAAGTGTATCCAATTTTAATTACAATCAGTTTTGCAACCTTTAAAGGGCCATTAAATTATAAAGCGAAAATCATATAAGCCTGCTAGGTATTTATCAAAAATAATACAATAATTTAATAGCAACTTATTTTCTTTATTGGTTGGGGATTTTTTTTTTTCATTATTCAAATAGGTTCAAAAGTTTGTGATACAATCTGTATGGTTAAGACAGAAGATTATAAAAATATAAAAGATTTCCTCGATTATATTATACTATAATATAGTCGGTTTCACTTTTAAAAATTTTTTTCAAGCCGTACATTTTAAACAATTTGTATTCATATATTCTGCAGTAAGTATACAATACACAAATGTGCTATAAATTATTGCTGCAGTATAATGTGGTGGAGTCCTGTGACTCTATTTTAATGATACGAGCTCGGAATTGTCTTCCAAGTGCACATTAAACAGTTTAAATGCATCAGCTGTCGTAATATTATTACCTAGAACCTATACATAAATTAACTACCTATTTTTTTTGTAGCGATTCGAATAAAAATATAGGCACATAATAAATTGTAATCAGTCTTCGTAAGTATGCAGATCCATCGGGCTTGTACATCATTACATTATAATATGAGTGTTCACATCACTTATGCACAGTTTATAGTTAAATGATATAAAATCGAAACGGCTTGGGGGCGTGTGAAAACTGAGGTATATATTATATACACGTTATACACTTTTAAATGTCGGCGGTCTCAAATCAGTGAGCCATTAAGGGTTTTACCTGCGCGTTGAATACGGACGATAGCTAGTAAAACGTTATTAGAGGGAGTATCGAAAAAAATTGGTTTTCATTCACGCCCCATCGGACGACGGGGTATCATCAAAATGATGTACGTGCGCCGAACATACCTTTATATATCAATATATGTTATATTATCGTGCAGCGTGTGTGCATAAACGTAATTGTGTGCACGCGGACTCGTGTCGTAATAATAACCGAGCGAGAGGACTTTAACGCCGAGGCAGTTTAGACGTTGTTTTACAGCCATTCTCTCCCTCCTCCCCCACCGACTCACACTGACCCAGTCGCCGCCGTGGTACGTCATTCTCGGGGTGAAATGATTTTTTTTTTATATATACAATGTATATGTATCATTTCCACAGCTATGCGCCGACACACGCACACTGTACACCGGCAGAATAAAGGGGGTGGCGACGCGCGACGGACCGAGGGTTTCATTAGACGACAACGACAGGATTTGACGGCCAACAATAACGTCGTAAAAATGTTGTTTCGCAGAGCTTAATGAAATTTCGCCGCCTCCAACGACGATGTTTCATTTTTACGCAGATTCACCCGACCCCGTTGTTGTGCTTGTGCATACATGTTTATACAGCGGGCCAACAGAGTATAGGCTATAGTATAATATGGCGTAGCTGCAGCGAAACACACGTCGACGTTAATATCATACTCTATAGTACGTTCGAGGGGGAGAGGTTGGAAAACGGGAAAGAAAAACAAAACGAGTCGCCGGAGAATTATACTGTTGGGCCATTATGGAAACCTGTCGCGTCGTATCCTTTACACGTGACTAAAACCGTACAGCAAAAACTA
>NW_019102706.1:0-2214 GCF_001856785.1 Myzus persicae | reverse complement strand
ATGTTCAAATAATATTGTTGAACTTAATTCAAAATGTTGATATTGCTATCAAAATGTTATATTAATATTCTTAGAATATACATTTGTTATCTGGGACGATGTGTTTGGTGATATTGTATTTGTTGGCACTTGAACATAGGCATGGTTTTGAGCATTTTTTTTAGAAAATTGTGGAGATGGTGGTGAGGTCAGGTAGTGTGATGTGGATGTCATGTCTCTTGGTTCTTGTACGTATTGGTTATTTTGAGCTGCATTTGGAATAATATTTTGATTTAATTGCTGATAATATGTTGGCGATGTTACAGTAAAATATGGCACTGTATGTGATTTTTTTTCTGTTCTTCGTCTAAGATCATTTTCATTTCATACTCTTGGACTATTGAAAATATTTTGGATTTCACTAAGTTTAAATAATACGGTGTGAATGTCTTAAGTGTTGGTGAGAGGCCTGCCAAAAAAGCATCAACTGGATTATTTTGAGTGACATTGGACATATTATTTTCCTTTTTTTGCATAATATATTTCATCAACGTGGTTGAGGCCGAATCTGGCGTTTTAATTGTTGAACGTTTTTGAATCAATTTTTGAACTGGCTTAGACGACCGGGTTTGATCAACATTTTGCAATTGCTCACCTTCTATATCGTTGATGCTCTCGTCAATTTGAACTGCAGCGTTTTCATTATCGTTTTCATTTTCATTTTCGTCTACGTCATCATTGAAAATTTCTACGTTGTCTTCATTGCCAACTACATCTTCTATGTTTCCCAAAGTGTCTCTTTCTTGTAGATGTGGTTTTAGGAATTGTAGCTGGTCATCAAATTTATATTTTTTCACTTTTTTAGCGGCTTGCCCACTTGTTGTTTTTTTTATGGATTTTCGATAATTATCTCGGATATTGTTCCAACGAGTTTTACACATTTTTCCTATAATTACATATTGATACTATAATAATAAAACAACTAGTGTATTTTATTATAATGATATTAAGTTAAAAATAGATAATACAATTATATATTATTGTACCTACTACATGTTTATTACTAGGGCCCGGATTTATATGCATTTGCATGTTTTTTTTTTTAACAGTACAAAGAGTAGCTAAATAAGCTACAAGTTTGAATTATAGTCAATAGATCCGGAATACATAATTTTATTTTGTATATTTTTTGCATATGTAAGTGCATATTTGAATGATAACCAATGTATAAATCCATACATATTTCGTATGTTTTTAGTACTTACACATAATTCCGGGCCTTACTTATTATACGTTATTTTATATTTTACACATCAATAATATCATAAAGAAAATATTTTTATTACGTATTTATTCATATATTTACAATTAAATTTAAATCATAATATTTATAAACTAAAACTAACTATTAAATTTAATTTTATAATTTTTATGTAATTAAAAAAATATAGGTACCTATATTTGATGTTTCAGATTTTTGGCTACGGGAGATTCCTTTAAGACAATTTCATTTAGTTATCGTCTAGGTCATACAACTGTTTATAGAATTGTAATTGAAACTTGTAAGAGTATAGTAACAAATTTAATGCCAGAAGTAATGCCACAACCCACAGAAGAAAGATGGAAACAAATTGCAAATGATTTTTGGACCAATAGGAATTTTCCGAATTGTATAGGTGCATTGGACGGAAAACACGTCACTACTCAAGCACCACCAAATACTGGTTCAAATTTTTTTAACTATAAAAAAACATTTTCTGTCGTGTTACTTGCATTAGTTGATGCACAGTACAATTTTATAGCCGTAGATGTGGGTGCTTATGGAAAAAACAGTGATGGCGGAATATTAGCACACTCTAACTTGGGAAAATCGTTAGAAAATGGTTCGTTAAATATTCCAAAAGATGAATTTTTACCTGGAACAACCATTTCTGCTCCATACGTTATATTAGGAGACGAAGCGTTTCCTCTGAAAACGTACTTGATGCGACCATATCCATAGGCGGTCCTACGGGTGCAGCCTCTGCAGCCTGTGCTGCACCTGACATTACAACCACCACTTTATTTTATTGGTTGAAATCATATAACTATTCATAACTCATAAGGTAGATATTTTATAGTTTATATCTTTGTTATTTCACGATATATTGTTCTGATCATGAACTTAGTTGTTACTTTGTTAGTTTCAGTGTTGGATAGTAACGTAACGAAGAATACAAATTACTATTGTAGTAG
>NW_019102705.1:0-2215 GCF_001856785.1 Myzus persicae | reverse complement strand
TTATTATGTTTATAATTGTTATTTGTGACTGAACTGTTCTAAATAAGTCATTATTTTTTATCATTCGTAGTTGAGTTCAAAACCATTTAGGCACATTAATAACTATTCTAATCAAATAAGAAGGAAAGAGAGAGAGACAGAGAATGAAGGTACCAACATCTTATTCGACATCGATTAAGACGTATCAACTATTTACTGTCATCGGCTTAATTCGATTTTACTAAGTTTTTACAATTGACAGTTTTGATATGTTTTACGGATTTATCCGTATAGTTGTTCATAGTACAAAGCGTATATATATGCTTATTATCCGTAGGTCAAAGTTAAACAAGCTCACAGAGTGGAACGTGCGTTCATGATTACGGTAGTCACCGAACTCTTTATGTATGACGGTCAAATTATATGGCTCGTTTGATGTGACTTGATAGTTGACGATGTGAAGCTTATGTAATTAAACACAAACTAGTAAAATAACAATTTATAATTAAATAGAACAAATTCCGTATGAATTATGGATTTACATAGGTATAGATAATATTATGTTCTCTTTCCTACCACATAGTGACAAATAAGTATGTTGATATCATGTTTATCATGATAAACAGCAGTTACATACTTTAAATATATTTTTAATTAAGTTTAAACGTACTTCAAGTTTAAAAATTAAAAAAATGTATTTTTACATTCATACAAATTGGGAAGGCATTAACACTGAGAGCACAGCCATACTATGTGTTATTTTGTGCTAAATAAATAGTTAGTTAAATCATGCATTCTTGTATGCAGAAACAAGAAATAAATAAAACAATTTTTACTATAAACAATTTAATATTTGGTTATGAATTTATTTTATTGATATAGAGGTGATATTATTATATACATATTACATATTAGTAAAAGTAAGATACGTATCTCATAATATTTGTTAAACAGCTTTTTTTTCAAAATTTAACGTTAAATGTCACAATTATGGAAACATGAGAAATTAAAAAATTGTTCCAATTAATACCAGCTAGAACAGGTATTCAATTAATAAAGTCAAAAGCAACATTTAAATCACTTTTTTACTTTAAAAAAAATAAATAAAATCACATAAAGACAAAATAATTTTTTTGCTGTACTATTCATTTACTAAGGATTCAGAAATTAATTATCTGTATTAATTAAAACTAAAAATGTATAAATTACATTCATAAAGAAATATATTGTAATTAAAATTTCAAGAAAACTAGGTAGCCAGACTCAATGGTAATTGCCTTTACATAGTTAACTTTTCAAAGACGCCAGAGTCATCTTTTCAGAAAAACCAAAATGGAAATAGTGAATGTACAAACATTAAACATGCTACATGAATTGATAAAAAAATGGTATTCACAAAACCAAAAAAAAACCATTATTTGAAAAAATGGTGATATAGGCTATAATAAAATCTCTGTAATAAAATACCTTTAATTATTCATTAAGAACAGTAAAAAAAACAAAATGTTACAACAGTAATTTATAGGTCTCATAAAAATATGTAACTTAAATATGTTACTGTTATAATTGACAACTGTTAATAACATTTTTTAATAAAATCATTAATATAAAATAAAGGGCTTTCCTAAAAATACATAATATATGTATACTATAAGAAAATAATATTATTCTAATTATTGTGAAAACATAGTTAAACTATATTTCATAAAATTGCAAAAAAAAACGACTATATTTTTTAAACCAACCTGGACATATTTTTTATTTTTTATACAAGCCATTATTTCTATCAAATACTGAAATACGAGATGCAAATGTAAAAATAAAGTGTTGCATTATATTTTATTCCCGTTTAATTAAACGTGTATTCGTCATGGTTTTCAAACTTAACCGAAGTCCTTCTGATCTATAGATAAGACATAAAATTCTTCGAATGTATATATATATATTTCTTATTAATTACTTTTTAAAATTGTTCAGCACATCAAGTGCTATTACAAGTACATTTACAGTTATAATTTTATTTTTACATTTATATTGATGATAATAATTATATTAGTTCATAGTTATAAGTTTAACAATAATAGTATTTGTTATTCTTCATCTTCTGATGAGAGCTCTTTAGTGCCCGTTCGGAGTATGTCTTGGGGCAGTCAAGATCGTAGCCGCCTATTCTGGGTTTTACTTCCTAGTTGGTGATGACGGGCACCATCTGAATCTTTAAGCTTGGCATGGAAAT
>NW_019102704.1:0-2217 GCF_001856785.1 Myzus persicae | reverse complement strand
AGATGAACCATTTTAGCATCTGGATTTTGAGTTATGTGGTGTTTGTATGCGTTTATAATAACTGTTCTGGTGCCAGATGACACAAACTGAAATAATAAAAAGTCGTTAAAAGGGTGACAGTCTTCTGTACAGTAAAGTAGAAATGGGTCATTGTAATCGATGTTGTTAAATTTGAATTTAATGCTATATCATCGTTTACGAAAATCGATTTATATATTGTTATTATTAATTCGGTAGGCAAATATGTTAAATTAATCTTAGTCCGTGACTATAATATTGTACACAGGTGATAGAGATAATGTATTAGTCGTGGTATTAGTTAAAACTTTTTTACATTATTAGTTCAAATGTTAATAAAACAAATGTTGCCTATGTATTCCTATAATTTTTTTATCACTATAAGAATAACTTATGAGGAACTTTGTATTAAAATTTCAAGTATTTTGACTCAGCCAAACAAATTTAATCGACAATTCAAAAAAAAAAAATTATCAGAAAAATTGAAAATTTCAGTGGTTTATATAAAAAGTTCAAAAAAGTCGAAATATTTTGAAAATATAATTGCAGTATATAGATAACACTAATATAAACATTTGGTGAAAATTTCAAGTATTTACAGTGATTACAGTGATTACTGTAGGGCTAGGATTTATATGCAATAAAAAATTGTAAAATATGCATTTTATTTACCAAAATATGCAAAAATATGCAAAAACAAATTTTTATTATTTCTAGAGTATTATTATTTATCATAATTCAAAATTGTATTATTATTACATTAAAATATTGAATATTAGTTTATATTATATCATTATTACATGCTACTATAATGTGTTGTTTCAATAATTTTCAAATACAAACATCCAGCGATTTGTACGTAAAATAGATTTATACTGACTAAAACTCCTTTCCACATCACACGAGGTTATTGGTGCATATTTTAAATAATGCGATTTATCCTGGAGTTAATCAATATCGATTTCTTAGATAGATAATATTTATACTTTATATTTACAATAATTCGACGGATAAACCAAAAATTATCGATTTTATGAAAAAATATACCATTTAAAATTAACAATAAATTATAAAAATTTGAAAATTTAAGTTAAAAAAAGTCAAAATTCCAAAAATCTATAAATATGCAATTATATGTATTGTGTTCAAAATATGCAAAAATATGCAAAAATAAATTGGTTGGTTCTATTTAAACGAGAATAAGCTAAATCGTGGACAAATCTGACAACCATTAAATTTGGACTTAAGGAAAAAAACATGCAAAATGCATATAAATCCTAGCCCTAGTGATTAGTTACAACCAGGGCTTGCATTTGAAAAAAAAAAATTTGTTTTACGTTATTTACAATCAAAACGTTATACAAATTTTGAGTTTATCGTTATTTAAAATTTAAAAGCATTTAGATACCTGTTTTAAAATTACACAGGCCGCAATTTAAAAGTATATGAATATGACCTTTTTTTGGGGACATAATTTCCCTATTCTGAGTTTTAAGTATGTAGTGTGTAACTTTATTTTATTTTATTTATTTAATTAAATGTGATACAGATTAAATTACAATACATAGTTCGTAAAGAATTCTTGGATTGAATAAATAATTGAATACTACTAAGTATTATCAAATTATTGGAAATTAATTATTTCGTTTAATTGAATACATTATATACTGTTTTGCGTTATGTTTTATTTAATGATATATTTATATATCATATATTTTTTTAAACGTTACGTTTTTTTTTGTGTTATTTATTTATTTATGTTTATCGTTTTCCGTTATAATTACGTTTACAAATCTTAAAATCTATTGAATCGTAATAAAAAATTCAAACTCAGAAGTTCTTAAAAAAATAGTATTATAATTATTTGGTATTAAATATAGGTGTTACCATTTAAAAATCCAATGTTGATTTTTACGGAATTTGTTTAACTCGTAAAATTACAGTTATTTTGTATTTAAAATTTCATAACCTCGTTATATTAATATCTATGATAAATGAAAAGAAATCTAGACTAATCAAATGAAAAATAAATGAATAAAGAATAATTTTTTATTCGACTAATGACCAACTCTGCATGTAATACGACATCATCTAAATAATATTATCAAATAATAATTGAATAGTGAATATTTACCTTTCCTTGAGGATTCCGTTTTTTTGGAGATTCCATGTTTTCCATAGTTTAAAAAAATACAAAAT